>NC_135523.1:12902676-12907290 GCF_051989575.1 Stigmatopora nigra
GGCTATGGTTGGGAATCTGGTTTTGGTTGGGGTTATGGTTATGGTTGGGAATCTGGTTATGGTTGGGGTTATAGTTTGGGTTAGGGTTATGGTTTGGGTTAGGGTTATTGTTTGGGTTATTGTTTGGGTTCGGGTTATGGTTTGGGTTAGTGTTATGGTTTGGGTTATGGTTTGGGTTATGGTTTGGGTTATGGTTTGGGTTATGGTTTGGGTTATGGTTTGGGTTATGGTTTGGGTTATGGTTTGGGTTATGGTTTGGGTTAGTGTTATGGTTTGGGTTAGTGTTATGGTTTGGGTTAGTGTTATGGTTTGGGTTATGGTTTGGGTTATGGTTTGGGTTATGGTTTGGGTTATGGTTTGGGTTATGGTTTGGGTTATGGTTTGGGTTATGGTTTGGGTTATGGTTTGGGTTATGGTTTGGGTTATGGTTTGGGTTATGGTTTGGGTATGGTTTGGGTTATGGTTTGGGTTATGGTTTGGTTATGGTTTGGGTTAGGGTTATTGTTAGGGGTTATGGCTCTCTCTCTCTCTCTCCCCCCGACTGCCGCCGCTCTCTCTCTCTCTCTCTCTCTCTCTCTCTCTCTCTCTCTCTCTCTCTCTCTCTCTCTCTCTCTCTCCCCCCCCCCTACCGCCGCCACTCTCCCTCCCTCCTCTTCTTCTCCTCTCTCTCTCTCTCCCTCCTCTCCTTCTCCTCTCTCTCTCTTTCTCTTTCTTGTCGAGCTACCACTATATATTGTCATTTTAAATGATAATATATATTGTTGTGCCTTGTATTTTTTTCAAAGTAAAAAGTACTGAAGCAACACGTTCTCAATCCATACCACTTTACAGGTTCTTCTGGGCGCCAACGCAAGTTGTCTCAAGATGTCATCTTATGTAAGTTTCTTCTAATTGATTTGACTTTTATTTGACTATAACCTTAACCCTGAAACTAGTTTATTTGTAGGCAAGATTAATGACATAACCCGCAATTGGTCTTGAAAACCAAAATGCCTCCCATACGCTTTGATTTAAAAAATATTTCCCATTAATATGGTCTCTTTCTGCCCTCTTGTGGCTGTTTTGAAAAAGTTCACCATACAATTATTTTCCCGACCAAAAACTCAGCCACACCCTCTTTGATTTGAAAATGACTTCCCAGTAATATGATCTCTTGCTGCCATCTTGTGGCCGTTTGGAAAAAGTGCACCCTGCAATTATTTTTTTCCGACCCCAAAACCCTGCAATATTGTCCAGTAATGTGGCGCCCCAAAAGAGGTGACCACCCCCCACCACACACACACAGTCGGTCATTAAAAGGCTTTCGGTTTATATGTGATAGATGGCACTTTTTTTCCCCCCATTTTGTCATCCAGAGTGGGACGAGTTGTCGTCAGACGAAGAATTTAAAGACCGGGACGATTCCCGGTAGGCGTGCCGGGAGGCCGTCTATCCGTCTGTTTTCCAGGGAAGTTGGAACCGTCATCTCCCCCCTCCCCACAGGTCATTTGCCACTTTGACCAACAAGGTGAACCGAGCCATGCCTGTCTTCAACAAGGTATTCACCTGGCGCGCCGAGGTCCTCTGGCAGCACGTGGTGAAGCTCCGCGCCCTGGCCGGCCACCTGGCCACCTTCCACCAGAAGGCCAAAGTAGCCGGCGTGACGGCCATCGCCGGCCTGGCCCTGACGCCCTTCACCTTTGGGGCCTCGCTCATCGCCACGGCCGGAGGGATCAGATCAGCTTCCGCCAGCATCTCGGACAACGTCAATGTCTTCTCCTCACCCCGACCGCTGCCCCCCCCCCTCTCCCTCCTCTTCCCCCCCCTCTCCCTCCTCTTCCCCCCTCTCCCTCCTCTTCCCCCCCTCTCCCTCCTCTTCCCCCCCTCTCCCTCCTCTTCCCCCCCTCTCCCTCCTCTTCCCCCCATCTCCCCCCTCTTCTCCCCCTCTCCCTCCTCTCCCCCCCCCCCCCCTCTCCCTCCTCTTCCCCCCCTCTCCCTCCTCTTCCCCCCTCTCCCTCCTCTTCCCCCTCTCCCTCCTCTTCCCTCCCTCTCCCTCCTCTTCCCCCCTCTCCCTCCTCTTCCCCCCCTCTCCCTCCTCTTCCCCCCTCTCCCTCCTCTTCCCCTCCCTCTTCCCCTCCCTCTTCCCCTCCCTCTTCTTCCTCTTCTTCTTCTTCTTCTTCTTGTTCCTCTTCTTCTTGTTCCTCTTCTTCTTGTTCCTCTTCCTCTTGTTCTTCTTCCGCTTGTTCTTCTTCCTCTTGTTCTTCTTCCTCTTGTTCTTCTTCCTCTTGTTCTTCTTCCTCTTGTTCTTCTTCCTCTTGTTCTTCTTCCTCTTCTTCTTGTTCTTCTTCTTCTTCTTCTTCTTCTTCTTCTTCCTCTTCTTCTTCTTCTTCTTCTTCTTCTTCTTCTTCTTCTTCTTCCTCTTCTTCTTCTTCCCTTCTTCTTCCTCTTCCTCTTCTTCTTCTTCTTCTTCTTCTTCTTCTTCTTCTTCTTCTTCTTCTTCTTCTTCTTCTTCTTCTTCTTCTTCTTCTTCTTCTTCTTCTTCTTCTTCTTCTTCTTCTTCTTCTTCTTCTTCTTCCTCTTCCTCTTCTTTCTCTCTCTTTTTTTCTCTTTCTCTCGCACTCGTTCTCGCGCTCGTTCTCGCGCTCGTTCTCAGCGCTCGTTCTCGCTCTCAACCATATTTCTCGCGCCCGCCCGTTCGCTCTCGCACCCGCCCGTTCGCTCTCGCGCCCGCCCGTTCGCTCTCGCACCCGCCCGTTCGCTCTCGCGGCCGCCCGGTCGCACTCGCGCCCGCTCGCTCCTCGCGCGGGCCCGTTCGCGCTCGCTCGCGCCCGCTCGCTCTCGTTCGCGCTCGTTTGCTCTCGCGCTCTCTCTCTCTCTCTCTCGTTTGCTCTCGCGCTCTCTCTCTCTCGTTTGCTCCCAGCGCTCTCTCTCTCTCCTGTTTGCTCCCGCGCTCTCTCTCTCTCTCTCGTTTGCTCTCTTGCTCTCTTGCTCTCTTGCTCTCTCTCGCTCTCTCTCGCTCTCTCTCGCTCTCTCTCGCTCTCTCTCGCTCTCTCTCGCTCTCTCTCTCGCTCTCTCTCGCTCTCTCGCTCTCTCTCACTCTCTTTCGCTCTCTCTCGCTCTCTCTCGCTCTCTCTTGCTCTTTCTCACTCTCTCTCGCACTCTCTCGCTCTCTCTCTCGCTCTCTCTCGCTCTCCCTCAGCCGCCGCCTCTTTCCGTCCCGTCTCACTTACGCCCTTCCTTCCTTTCTTCTTCACAGGATACGGACAGTTTGATGGAGTGGTGGAATACAGGGAAACGTGAGTAATTGAAACTTAAATGTACAAGATGTTATTTTTTTCCATTTTGGAGCCAGCCAAGGCAAGATTAGAGTCGGTAATTGGCAGATGTTCAGTCCATTTTTAACCGAGAGGGCCGGCCTGCCGGTCTTGTCTGGGACGTTTACCAGAAAGTCGGTCATTAAAAGGCTTTCGGTTTATATGTGATATATAGCACTTTTTTCCCCATTTTTTCATCCAGAGTGGGACGAGTTGTTGTCAGACGAAAAATCTAAAGACCAGGACGATTCCCGGTAGGCGTGCCAGGAGGCCGTCTATCCGTCTGTTTTCCAGGAAAGTTGGAACCGACATCTCCCCCCCTCCCCCCTCCCCACAGGTCCTTTGCCACTTTGGCCAACAAGGTGAACCGAGGCCTGCCTGTCTTCAACAAGGTATTCACCGGGCGTGCCGAGGTCCTCTGGCAGCACGTGGTTATGGTTGTTTGGGTTATGGTTTGGGTTATGGTTTGGATTAGGGTTATTGTTAGGGGTTGGGGGTTATGGTTTGGGTTATGGTTATGGTTGGGGTTATGGCTATGGATGGGATTATGGTTTGGGTTAGGGTTCTTGTTAGGGGTTATGGTTTAGGTTAGGGTTATTGTTAGGGGTTGGGGTTATGGTTTGGGTTAGGGTTATTGTTAGGGATTAGGGGTTATGGTTTGGGTTATGGTTATGATTGGGGTTATGGTTTGGGTTAGGGTTATTGTTAGGGGTTGGGGTTATGGTTTGGTTGAGGGTTATTGTTAGGGGTTAGGGGTTATGTTTTGGGTTATGGTTATGGTTTGGGTTATGGTTATGGTTGGGGTTATGGTTAAGGTTAGGGTTATTGTTAGGGGTTGGGGTTATGGTTTGGGTTAGGGTTATTGTTAGAGGTTAGGGGTTAGGGTTATGGTTTGGGTTATGGTTTGGGTTATGGTTATGGTTTGGGTTATGGTTATGGTTTGGGTTAGGGTTATTGTTAGGGGTTGGGGTTATGGTTTGGGTTAGGGTTATTGTTAGGGGTTAGGGGTTATGGTTTGGGTTATGGTTATTGTTAGGGGTTGGGATTATGGTTTGGGTTAGGGTTATTGTTAGGGGTTATGGTTTGGGTTAGGGATATTGTTAGGGGTTAGGGTTTGGGTTATGGTTGGTGTTATGGTTGGGGTTATCAGTTAGGGTTATGGCTATGGTTGGGGATATGGTTGGAGTTATGGCTATGGTTGGGAATATGGTTTTGGTTGGGGTTATGGTTATGGTTGGGAATCTGGTTATGGTTTGGGTTAGGGTTATGGTTTGTGTTTGGGTTATGGTTTGGGTTAGGGTTATTGTTTGGGTTATGGTTT